>NC_090709.1:39167277-39201274 GCF_040954835.1 Lepisosteus oculatus | reverse complement strand
CTCTCCCCCCTGCTCTCGCCCTGTCCTCTCCCCTGCTCTCGCCCTGTCCTCTCCCTCTGCTCTCGCCCTGTCCTCTCCCTCTGCTCTCGCCCTGCTCTCGCCCTGCTCTCGGCCTGCTCTCGGCCTGTCTCTCACCCTGCTCTCGCCCTGCTCTCGCCCTGTCCTCTCACCCTGCTCTCGCCCTGCTCTCGCCCTGCTCACGGCCTGCTCTCGCGCTGTCCTCTCCCTCTGCTCTCACCCTGCTCTCGCCCTGCTCTCGCCCTGCTCACGGCCTGCTCTCGCCCTGTCCTCTCCCTCTGCTCTCGCCCTGCTCTCGCCCTGTCCTCTCGCCCTGTCCTCTCGCCCTGCTCTCGCCCTGCTCTCGCCCTGCTCTAGCCCTGTCCTCTCGCCCTGCTCACGGCCTGCTCTCGCCCTGTCCTCTCCCTCTGCTCTCGCCCTGCTCACGGCCTGCTCTCGCCCTCTGCTCTCCCTCTGCTCTCGCCCTGCTCACGGCCTGCTCACGGCCTGCTCTCGCCCTGCTCACGGCCTGCTCTCGCCCTGCTCTCGCCCTGCTCACGGCCTGCTCTCGCCCTGTCCTCTCACCCTGCTCTCGCCCTGCTCTCGCCCTGCTCACGGCCTGCTCTCGCCCTGTCCTCTCCCTCTGCTCTCACCCTGCTCTCGCCCTGCTCTCGCCCTGCTCACGGCCTGCTCTCGCCCTGTCCTCTCCCTCTGCTCTCCCCCTGCTCTCGCCCTGTCCTCTCCCCCTGCTCTCGCCCTGTCCTCTCCCTCTGCTCTCGCCCTGTCCTCTCCCTCTGCTCTCGCCCTGCTCTCGCCCTGCTCTCGCCCTGCTCTCGGCCTGCTCTCGGCCTGTCCTCTCACCCTGCTCTCGCCCTGCTCTCGCCCTGTCCTCTCACCCTGCTCTCACCCTGCTCTCGCCCTGCTCTCGCCCTGCTCACGGCCTGCTCTCGCCCTGTCCTCTCCCTCTGCTCTCGCCCTGCTCTCGCCCTGCTCTCGCCCTGCTCTCGGCCTGCTCTCGGCCTGTCCTCTCACCCTGCTCTCGCCCTGCTCTCGCCCTGTCCTCTCACCCTGCTCTCGCCCTGCTCTCCGCCTGCTCACGGCCTGCTCTCGCCCTGTCCTCTCCCTCTGCTCTCACCCTGCTCTCGCCCTGCTCACGGCCTGCTCTCGCCCTGTCCTCTCCCTCTGCTCTCGCCCTGTCCTCTCGCCCTGTCCTCTCGCCCTGTCCTCTCGCCCTGCTCTCGCCCTGCTCTGCCCTGCTCTAGCCCTGTCCTCTCGCCCTGCTCACGGCCTGCTCTCGCCCTGTCCTCTCCCTCTGCTCTCGCCCTGCTCACGGCCTGCTCTCGCCCTCTGCTCTCCCTCTGCTCTCGCCCTGCTCACGGCCTGCTCTCGCCCTGCTCACGGCCTGCTCTCGCCCTGCTCTCGCCCTGCTCACGGCCTGCTCTCGCCCTGTCCTCTCCCTCTGCTCTCGCCCTGCTCTCGCCCTGCTCTCGCCCTGTCCTCTCCCTCTGCTCTCCCTCTGCTCTCCCTCTGCTCTCGCCCTGCTCTCGCCCTGCTCACGGCCTGCTCTAGCCCTGTCCTCTCCCTCTGCTCTCGCCCTGCTCTCGCCCTGCTCTCGCCCTGCTCTCGCCCTGTCCTCTCCCTCTGCTCTCGCCCTGCTCTCGCCCTGCTCTCACCCTGCTCTCGCCCTGTCCTCTCCCTCTGCTCTCGCCCTGCTCTCGCCCTGCTCACGGCCTGCTCTCGCCCTGTCCTCTCCCTCTGCTCTCGCCCTGCTCTCGCCCTGTCCTCTCCCTCTGCTCTCGCCCTGCTCTCGCCCTGCTCTCGCCCTGCTCTCGCCCTGTCCTCTCCCTCTGCTCTCGCCCTGCTCTCGCCCTGCTCTCGCCCTGCTCTCGCCCTGCTCTCGCCCTGCTCTCGCCCTGCTCTCGGCCTGTCCTCTCACCCTGCTCTCGCCCTGCTCTCGCCCTGCTCACGGCCTGCTCTCGCCCTGTCCTCTCACCCTGCTCTCGCCCTGCTCTCGCCCTGCTCTCGCCCTGCTCACGGCCTGCTCTCGCCCTGTCCTCTCCCTCTGCTCTCGCCCTGCTCTCGCCCTGCTCTCGCCCTGCTCTCGCCCTGCTCACGGCCTGCTCTCGCCCTGTCCTCTCCCTCTGCTCTCGCCCTGCTCTCGCCCTGCTCTCGCCCTGTCCTCTCGCCCTGTCCTCTCGCCCTGCTCTCGCCCTGCTCTCGCCCTGCTCTCGCCCTGCTCTCGCCCTGCTTTCGCCCTGCTCACGGCCTGCTCTCGCCCTGTCCTCTCCCTCTGCTCTCGCCCTGCTCACGGCCTGCTCACGGCCTGCTCTCGCCCTCTGCTCTCCTCTGCTCTCGCCCTGCTCTCGCCCTGCTCTCGCCCTGCTCACGGCCTGCTCACGGCCTGCTCTCGCCCTGCTCTCGCCCTGCTCTCGCCCTGCTCACGGCCTGCTCTCGCCCTGTCCTCTCGCCCTGCTCTCGCCCTGCTCTCGCCCTGCTCTCGCCCTGCTCTCGCCCTGCTCACGGCCTGCTCTCGCCCTGTCCTCTCGCCCTGCTCTCGCCCTGCTCTCGCCCTGCTCTCGCCCTGCTCTCGCCCTGCTCTCGCCCTGTCCTCTCGCCCTGTCCTCTCCCTCTGCTCTCCCTCTGCTCTCGCCCTGCTCTCGCCCTGCTCTAGCCCTGTCCTCTCCCTCTGCTCTCGCCCTGCTCTCGCCCTGCTCTCGCCCTGTCCTCTCCCTCTGCTCTCGCCCTGCTCTCGCCCTGCTCTCGCCCTGTCCTCTCCCTCTGCTCTCGCCCTGCTCTCGCCCTGCTCTCGCCCTGCTCTCGCCCTGCTCACGGCCTGCTCTCGCCCTGTCCTCTCCCTCTGCTCTCGCCCTGCTCTCGCCCTGCTCTCGCCCTGTCCTCTCCCTCTGCTCTCGCCCTGCTCTCGCCCTGCTCACGCCTGCTCTCGCCCTGTCCTCTCCCTCTGCTCTCACCCTGCTCATGGCCTGCTCTCACCCTGCTCTCCCTCTGCTCACGGCCTGCTCTCACCCTGCTCTCCCTCTGCTCTCACCCTGCTCTCGCCCTGTCCTCTCCCTCTGCTCTCGCCCTGCTCGCCCTGTCCTCTCCCTCTGCTCGCACCCTCCTCTCCCTCTGCTCTCTCCCTGCTCACTCCTTACTCGGCCTGCTCGCACTGTACTCATCCTCTACTCTTACCTTACTCACTCCCTGCTCGTGCCTTACTCTAGCTTTTTGCGTTCCTTACTCATTCCTTACCTGTATATACTCATACATTTCTTGTACCTTACCGACACTTACTCAGACCTTAGTTAGGCCTTAGTAACATGTACCTTACTCATTCCTTATGCACATCTTACTCTTCCCTTACATGTACCTTACTCACTCCTCACTCACACCTTACTCGTGACGTACTCGCACTGAACCCCTTCCTCACTAACACTGTAACACTTTAACTCCTTCCTCATGCCTGACTTTGTCCTTACTCCAGTTTTACTAGCCTCCTCCTCCTCCTCTCTTTGTCCTGCTCCCAGGGGATCATCTGGACGGACTGGAAAGGGAAGGATTTCTCCATCCCCTTCACCGAGATGAAGATCCGCCCGGCCGCCTTCGTCCCCCAGACAGACATCGGGATGAGCTCGGGGCCGCCCAGCCCAGCAGCACACTGACCGGACTGTACACTGACTGACCACTGACCACAGCCACACGGACCGGACTCTACACTGACTGACCACTGACCACAGCCACACAGACCGGACTGTACACTGACTGACCACTGACCACAGCCACACGGACCGGACTCCACACTGACTGACCACTGACCACAGCCACACTGACTGGACTGTACACTGACTGACCACTGACCACAGCCACACGGACCGGACTCTACACTGACTGACCACTGACCACAGCCACACTGACTGGACTTTACACTGACTGACCACTGACCACAGCCACACAGACTGGACTCTACACAACTATACCCACTGGACTCTACACTGACTGACCACTGACCACAGCCACACGGACCGGACTCTACACTGACTGACCACTGACCGCAGCCACACGGACCGGACTCTACACTGACTGACCACTGACCACAGCCACACGGACCGGACTCTACACTGACTGACCACTGACCACAGCCACACGGACCGGACTCTACACTGACTGACCACTGACCGCAGCCACACGGACCGGACTCCACACTGACTGACCACTGACCGCAGCCACACGGACCGGACTCCACACTGACTGACCACTGACCGCAGCCACACGGACCGGACTCTACACTGACTGACCACTGACCACGGCCACACTGACTGGACTCTACACAACTATACCCACTGGACTCTACACTGACTGACCACTGACCGCAGCCACACGGACCGGACTCTACACTGACTGACCACTGACCACGGCCACACTGACTGGACTCTACACAACTATACCCACTAGACTCTACACTGACTGACCACTGACCACATCCACACTGACTGGACTCTACACTGACTGACCACTGACCACATCCACACTGACTGGACTCTACACTGACTGACCACTGACCACAGCCACACGGACCGGACTCTACACTGACTGACCACTGACCACAGCCACACGGACCGGACTCTACACTGACTGACCACTGACCACAGCCACACGGACCGGACTCTACACTGACTGACCACTGACCACAGCCACACGGACCGGACTCTACACAACTATACCCACTGGACTCTACACTGACTGACCACTGACCACAGCCACACAGACTGACTCCACACGTCCACACGGACCGGACTCCACACGTCCACACGGACCGGACTCCACACGTCCACACATCCATACAGACGGACTCCACACGTCCACACGGACGGCCGTACAGACTGGACTCCATTCCCCTTCCCCGTGGGCAGCCCGTGGCTGGACTCCTGACGGGCGCGAGGCCCGGCCAGTGTTGTCACAGAACAGGCGCAGGGGGCGGGTTCCTGACCCCCTGCTGGCTTGGTACAATAATAGGATTATAGTAGAGCACCATATTAAAAACTACAGCAGATAGATGGATATATATTAGTGGGTGACTGCCCGGAAGTTTAACATTTTGAGATCGCTTACACAGTAGGTCCTAGAGGATGCCTTACCTGACTCGTGTCGTTTATACTGGAACTGTGGCTTCCCCGGTATCGGACACGCTCGGGAGACGACGAGTTAGTCCTCGCTGTGCCCGATCGCTTCGATCGCCTCATCATCATCACCACCACCACCTTCCTTCCTCGCCGTCTCCGGCCCCTCGGACCCCGCCGGCTCCCGGCCTTCTGTCCCGACGCCCTCGGCGGCTCCGGGTGCCCCTCGGCTTTCACGCTGAAGATCCCGCTGTTACTAAAGATGGAGAAAACATATATATGTATAAATCTGTTATTTTCACTAGAGCCCGGACCTGGTGTTTTCATTCCAGCGCGATTCTCTCGCTCGTCGGCAGAAGCCGAGACGTTCTCGGTGTAGGGCCAAGTCCCAGCAACACACTGACCAGTAAAGATACTGGGGCCCTGTAGAGTGGTGTCTCTCGAACCCACGGCCCACAACCACTGGGGTCTCAACACAGACGGCACTCTACAGAGCCCCAGTATCTTTACTGATGAGAGAGAGAGAGAGAATTGAATTGAGAGAGGGAGGTAGAGAGAGAGATGGAGGGAGAGAGAGATGGGGGGAGAGAGAGGGAGAGAATTGAGAGAGAGATGGGGAGAGAGAGAATTGAATTGAGAGAGAGAGGGAGAGAGAGAGAATTGAATTGAGAGAGAGGGAGAGAGAATTGAATTGAGAAAGAGAGATGGGGAGAGAGAATTGAGAGAGAGGGAGAGAGAATTGAATTGAGAAAGAGAGATGGGGAGAGAATTGAGAGAGAGATGGGGAGAGAATTGAGAGAGAGATGGGGAGAGAATTGAGAGAGAGATGGGGAGAGAATTGAGAGAGAGATGGGGAGAGAGAATTGAGAGAGAGATGGGGAGAGAGAATTGAATTGAGAGAGAGAGAGAGGGAGGTAGAGGGAGAGAGAGAGAACTCCAGTTTCACAGACGTGTGGGAGTAGTGCCCTCTTGTGGCGACACCGGGGTGCCCCCCCACCCACAGACTGGGTCTCGCAGGAGACGGGAGACTCCCCGCTGAGTCGCTGCAGGTCCAATCGGACGGGTCCCTGGGGCTGTCCTGGGGGAACACGGAGCCGCCCGACAGGTCCACAGGGAGACACGCAGACACCCCGAGAGCTGCTCAAGCCCTCTCCGCCGATAAGGAACGAGCCGATCGCAGGAGGATCTGGGCACACGGCCTCGCCCACTACCACCACACAAAGACCCAGTCTCCTGACTTCTCCCACAGGTATGGCTGGGAAGAATTCAACTGAACACGAACCCGAGCTCGCAGTGGGACTAGAGCCCGCAGGCTCGAACTCCACACACCTCCCAGCCCCGATCTCTGCGCTTCTCAACCTCTTACTGCTGGCAACAATCGGGCAACAGCCTCTCGAACCCACAACCCCTCAGGTGGACGCAGGTCCAGGCGGGACAGGGGCTCTTGTCTGAACTACATTCCCCAGAAGGCCGAGCGGAGCAGTCCGCCCCCACAATCACCTGCCTAATTGGTGGAAGACGATTGGTGGGGAGACAGTTAAAAGGCAGGAGGGGAGGCCTTCAGTCTGGTGCTGCTGGGGACAGAGAGCAGTTGTGCTGAGCAGAGCAGGAGGGAAGAGGGAATTTCAGGTAAGGGATTTGTGAGAGAGAGTCCAACCTGCGTCCATACCCGTCTTCCCACTGTCAGACTCTGTACACCCTGGAAAATCAGGGAAAGGAAACAACCAGCCTCCATCACAACTCCTTATCCGTGCCCGTCGTCAGCCTCTGGACAGAGAGAATCCAGGAGAGAGGGTCCAGCCGCCTTCAGCCTCTGGAAAGCCTGATCCTGCGGTCAGTCCTGACCCTTGACCCCCGACCCCTGTGGCTCGTGCTGCATGAGCTCGGAGAGCAGGAGGCTCTGCTGTGGGATTTAGCCCGGCGTTTGCTCGTCTCTAAAGATTATCACAATGTGCAAGTTGGCGATAGAGAACCTGAGAGGGATTATTACACCTGTACAAGAACCAGTATGACTGAGAAACAGTATTATATATATATATTCATACAGTTTGGCACAACTGAGCTGTGTGGATTGTCACAGCTAACGATCCACAGAGAGGTCTCGACTCTCTCCTCAGCTCCTGAGAGTGGAGCTCAGCACAGAAACACACTACATCCTCTATTACTACAGCACCTAATTAATTACTACTACTTCTATCACTAGTGCTGCCAGTGAAAATAACATCAAAATGACTACTTTCAGTAGTGCGTCTCCTGAATACTGCTTCTATCACTAGTGTTAGTGTTTGAAATAACAACACCGCTTGTATCACTAGTGCTCCTGTTTGGAATAACAACACCGCTTGTATCACTAGTGCTCCTGTTTGGAATAACAACACCGCTTGTATCACTAGTGCTCCTGTTTGGAATAACAACACCACTTGTATCACTAATGTTCCTGTTTGGAATAACAACACCGCCTGTATCACTACTGCTCCTGTTTGTAATAACAACACAGGTTGTATCACTAGTGTTCCTGTTTGAAATAACAACACAGGTTGTATCACTAGTGTTCCTGTTTGAAATAACAACACCGCTTGTATCACTAGTGCTCCTGTTTGAAATAACAACACTGCTTGTATCACTAGTGTTCCTGTTTGAAATAACAACACTGCCTGTATCACTAGTGTTCCTGTTTGTAATACCAAACACCGCCTGTATCACTAGTGCTCCTGTTTGTAATAATAACACCGCTTCTATCACTAGTGTTAGTGTTTGACATAACAACACAGGTTGTATCACTGGTGCTCCTGTTTGAAATAACAATACTGCTTCTATCACTAGTGTTCCTGTTTGAAATAACAACACCGCTTGTATCAGTAGTGTTCCTGTTTGAAATAACAACACCGCTTGTATCACTAGTGCTCCTGTTTGGAATAACAACACCGCTTGTATCAGTAGTGTTCCTGTTTGAAATAACAACACCGCTTGTATCACTAGTGCTCCTGTTTGTAATAATAACACCGCTTCTATCACTAGTGTTAGTGTTTGACATAACAACACAGGTTGTATCACTGGTGCTCCTGTTTGAAATAACAATACTGCTTCTATCACTAGTGTTCCTGTTTGAAATAACAACACCGCTTGTATCAGTAGTGTTCCTGTTTGAAATAACAACACCGCTTGTATCACTAGTGCTCCTGTTTGGAATAACAACACCGCTTGTATCAGTAGTGTTCCTGTTTGAAATAACAACACCGCTTGTATCACTAGTGCTCCTGTTTGTAATAATAACACCGCTTCTATCACTAGTGTTAGTGTTTGACATAACAACACAGGTTGTATCACTGGTGCTCCTGTTTGAAATAACAACACCGCTTGTATCACTAGTGCTCCTGTTTGGAATAACAACACCGCTTGTATCAGTAGTGTTCCTGTTTGGAATAACAACACCGCTTGTATCACTAGTGCTCCTGTTTGGAATAACAACACCGCTTGTATCACTAGTGCTCCTGTTTGGAATAACAACACCGCTTGTATCACTAGTGCTCCTGTTTGGAATAACAACACCGCCTGTATCACTACTGCTCCTGTTTGTAAAAACAACACCACTTCTATCACTAGTGTTAGTGTTTGAAATAACAACACCGCTTCTATCACTAGTGTTAGTGTTTGAAATAACAACACAGGTTGTATCACTAGTGTTCCTGTTTGAAATAACAACACCGCTTGTATCAGTAGTGTTCCTGT
The DNA here is from genome assembly GCF_040954835.1 of Lepisosteus oculatus. Taxonomy (NCBI): domain Eukaryota; kingdom Metazoa; phylum Chordata; class Actinopteri; order Semionotiformes; family Lepisosteidae; genus Lepisosteus; species Lepisosteus oculatus. The sequence goes on along the minus strand of NC_090709.1, from coordinate 39,192,434 downwards.
TTGAAATAACAACACCGCTTGTATCAGTAGTGTTCCTGTTTGAAATAACAACACCGCTTGTATCACTAGTGCTCCTGTTTGGAATAACAACACCGCTTGTATCAGTAGTGTTCCTGTTTGAAATAACAACACCGCTTGTATCACTAGTGTTCCTGTTTGAAATAACAACACCGCTTGTATCACTAGTGTCCCTGTTTGAAATAACAACACAGGTTGTATCGCTAGTGTTAGTGTTTGAAATAACAACACAGGTTGTATCACTAGTGCTCCAGTTTGAAATAACAACACAGGTTCTATCACTAGTGTTCCTGTTTGAAATAAAAACACAGGTTGTATCACTAGTTTCCCTGTTTGAAATAACAACACAGGTTGTATCGCTAGTGTTAGTGTTTGAAATAACAACACAGGTTGTATCACTAGTGTTCCTGTTTGAAATAACAACACAGGTTGTATCACTAGTGTTCCTGTTTGAAATAACAACACCGCTTGTATCACTAGTGCTCCTGTTTGTAATAACAACGCCACTTCTATCACTCTCGGCTCTCTCCTCAGCTCCTGAGAGTGGAGTTCAGCAAAGAAACACACTACGTCCTCTATTACTACAGCACCTAATTAATTACTACTACTTCTATCACTAGTGCTGCCAGTGAAAATAACATCAAAATGACTTCTTTCAGTAGTACGTCTCCTGAATACTGCTTCTATCACTAGTGTTCCTGTTTGAAATAACAACACCACTTGTATCACTAATGCTCCTGTTTGAAATAACAACACAGGTTGTATCGCTAGTGTTCCTGTTTGAAATAACAACACAGGTTGTATCACTGGTGCTCCTGTTTGGAATAACAACACCGCTTGTATCACTAGTGCTCCTGTTTGAAATAACAACACCGCTTGTATCACTAGTGCTCCTGTTTGGAATAACAACACCGCTTGTATCACTAGTGCTCCTGTTTGGAATAACAACACCGCTTGTATCACTACTGCTCCTGTTTGGAATAACAACACCGCTTGTATCACTAGTGCTCCTGTTTGTAATAACAACACCGCCTGTATCACTACTGCTCCTGTTTGTAATAACAACACCGCTTCTATCACTAGTGTTCCTGTTTGAAATAACAACACCGCTTGTATCACTAGTGCTCCTGTTTGAAATAACAACACCGCTTGTATCACTAGTGCTCCTGTTTGAAATAACAACACCGCTTGTATCACTAGTGCTCCTGTTTGTAATAACAACACAGGTTGTATCACTAGTGTTCCTGTTTGAAATAACAACACCGCCTGTATCACTAGTGCTCCTGTTTGTAATAACAACGCCGCTTCTATCACTAGTGTTAGTGTTTGTAATAACAACACCGCTTGTATCACTAGTGCTCCTGTTTGTAATAACAACACCGCCTGTATCACTACTGCTCCTGTTTGTAATAACAACACCGCTTCTATCACTAGTGTTAGTGTTTGAAATAACAACACAGGTTGTATCACTAGTGCTCCTGTTTGAAATAACAACACCGCTTGTATCACTAGTGCTCCTGTTTGAAATAACAACACCGCTTGTATCACTAGTGCTCCTGTTTGTAATAACAACACAGGTTGTATCACTAGTGTTCCTGTTTGAAATAACAACACCGCCTGTATCACTACTGCTCCTGTTTGTAATAACAACACTGCTTCTATCACTAGTGTTAGTGTTTGAAATAACAACACAGGTTGTATCACTAGTGCTCCTGTTTGAAATAACAACACCGCTTGTATCACTAGTGCTCCTGTTTGAAATAACAACACCGCTTGTATCACTAGTGCTCCTGTTTGAAATAACAACACTGCCTGTATCACTAGTGTTCCTGTTTGTAATACCAAACACCGCCTGTATCACTAGTGCTCCTGTTTGTAATAATAACACCGCTTCTATCACTAGTGTTAGTGTTTGACATAACAACACTGCTTGTATCACTAGTGTTCCTGTTTGAAATAAAAACACAGGTTGTATCACTAGTGTTCCTGTTTGGAATAACAACACCGCTTGTATCAGTAGTGTTCCTGTTTGAAATAACAACACCGCTTGTATCACTAGTGTTCCTGTTTGAAATAACAACACCGCTTGTATCACTAGTGCTCCTGTTTGTAATAACAACGCCACTTCTATCACTCTCGGCTCTCTCCTCAGCTCCTGAGAGAGGAGTTCAGCAAAGAAAAACACTACATCCTATATTACTACAGCACCTAATTAATTACTACTACTTCTATCACTAGTGCTGCCAGTGAAAATAACATCAAAATGACTTCTTTCAGTAGTGCGTCTCCTGAATACTGCTTCTATCACTAGTGTTAGTTTTTGAAATAACAACACCGCTTGTATCACTAGTGCTCCTGTTTGAAATAACAACACCGCTTGTATCACTAGTGCTCCTGTTTGAAATAACAACACAGGTTGTATCACTAGTGTTCCTGTTTGAAATAACAACACCGCTTGTATCACTAGTGTTCCTGTTTGTAATAACAACACCGCCTGTATCACTAGTGTCTCTGTTTGAAATAACAACACAGGTTGTATCACTAGTGTCCTTGTTTGAAATAACAACACAGGTTGTATCACTAGTGTTCTTGTTTGAAATAACAACACAGGTTGTATCACTGGTGTTGCTGTTTGTAATAACAACACCGCCTGTATCACTAGTGTCTCTGTTTGAAATAACAACACAGGTTGTATCACTAGTGTCCCTGTTTGAAATAACAACACAGGTTGTATCACTAGTGTTCCTGTTTGAAATAACAACACAGGTTGTATCACTAGTATCCCTGTTTGAAATAACAACACAGGTTGTATCACTGGTGTTGCTGTTTGTAATAACAACACCACCTGTATCACTAGTGTTCCTGTTTGAAATAACAACACAGGTTGTATCACTAGTGTCCCTGTTTGAAATAACAACACAGGTTGTATCACTAGTGTTCCTGTTTGACATAACAACACAGGTTGTATCACTAGTGTTCCTGTTTGAAATAACACAGGTTGTATCACTAGTGTTCCTGTTTGAAATAACAACACAGGTTGTATCACTAGTGTCCCTGTTTGAAATAACAACATAGGTTGTATCACTGGTGTTGCTGTTTGAAATAACAACACTGCCTGTATCACTAGTGCTCCTGTTTGTAATACCAAACACCGCCTGTATCACTAGTACTCCTGTTTGTAATAACAATGCCGCTTCTATCACTAGTGTTAGTGCTTGAAATAACAACACAGGTTGTATCACTAGTGTTCCTGTTTGAAATAACAACACCGCTTGTATCACTAGTGTTCCTGTTTGTAATAACAACACCGCCTGTATCACTAGTGTCTCTGTTTGAAATAACAACACAGGTTGTATCACTAGTGTCCTTGTTTGAAATAACAACACAGGTTGTATCACTAGTGTCCTTGTTTGAAATAACAACACAGGTTGTATCACTGGTGTTGCTGTTTGTAATAACAACACCGCCTGTATCACTAGTGTCTCTGTTTGAAATAACAACACAGGTTGTATCACTAGTGTCCCTGTTTGAAATAACAACACAGGTTGTATCACTAGTGTTCCTGTTTGAAATAACAACACAGGTTGTATCACTAGTATCCCTGTTTGAAATAACAACACAGGTTGTATCACTGGTGTTGCTGTTTGTAATAACAACACCACCTGTATCACTAGTGTTCCTGTTTGAAATAACAACACAGGTTGTATCACTAGTGTCCCTGTTTGAAATAACAACACAGGTTGTATCACTAGTGTTCCTGTTTGACATAACAACACAGGTTGTATCACTAGTGTTCCTGTTTGAAATAACACAGGTTGTATCACTAGTGTTCCTGTTTGAAATAACAACACAGGTTGTATCACTAGTGTCCCTGTTTGAAATAACAACATAGGTTGTATCACTGGTGTTGCTGTTTGAAATAACAACACTGCCTGTATCACTAGTGCTCCTGTTTGTAATACCAAACACCGCCTGTATCACTAGTACTCCTGTTTGTAATAACAATGCCGCTTCTATCACTAGTGTTAGTGCTTGAAATAACAACACAGGTTGTATCACTAGTGTTCCTGTTTGGAATAACAACACCACTTGTATCACTAGTGTTCCTGTTTGAAATAAAAACACAGGTTGTATCACTAGTGTTCCTGTTTGGAATAACAACACCGCTTGTATCAGTAGTGTTCCTGTTTGAAATAACAACACCGCTTGTATCACTAGTGCTCCTGTTTGTAATAACAACACCGCTTGTATCAGTAGTGTTCCTGTTTGTAATAACAACGCCACTTCTATCACTCTCGGCTCTCTCCTCAGCTCCTGAGAGAGGAGTTCAGCAAAGAAACACACTACATCCTCTATTACTACAGCACCTAATTAATTACTACTACTTCTATCACTAGTGCTGCCAGTGAAAATAACATAAAAATGACTTCTTTCAGTAGTGTGTCTCCTGAATACTGCTTCTATCACTAGTGTTAGTGTTTGAAATAACAACACTGCTTGTATCACTAGTGCTCCTGTTTGAAATAACAACACCGCTTGTATCACTAGTGTTCCTGTTTGAAATAACAACACCGCTTGTATCACTAGTGTTCCTGTTTGAAATAACAACACCGCTTGTATCACTAGTGCTCCTGTTTGTAATAACAACGCCACTTCTATCACTCTCGGCTCTCTCCTCAGCTCCTGAGAGAGGAGTTCAGCAAAGAAACACACTACATCCTCTATTACTACAGCACCTAATTAATTACTACTACTTCTATCACTAGTGCTGCCAGTGAAAATAACATAAAAATGACTTCTTTCAGTAGTGCGTCTCCTGAATACTGCTTCTATCACTAGTGTTAGTGTTTGAAATAACAACACTGCTTGTATCACTAGTGCTCCTGTTTGAAATAACAACACCGCTTCTATCACTAGTGTTAGTGTTTGAAATAACAACACCGCTTGTATCACTAGTGCTCCTGTTTGAAATAACAACACAGGTTGTATCACTAGTGTTCCTGTTTGAAATAACAACACCGCTTGTATCACTAGTGTTCCTGTTTGAAATAACAACACAGGTTGTATGACTAGTGTTCCTGTTTGAAATAACAACACAGGTTGTATCACTAGTGTCCCTGTTTGAAATAACAACACAGGTTGTATCACTAGTGTCCCTGTTTGAAATAACAACACAGGTTGTATCACTGGTGTCCCTGTTTGAAATAACAACACAGGTTGTATCACTAGTGTTCCTGTTTGACATAACAACACAGGTTGTATCACTGGTGCTCCTGTTTGAAATAACAATACTGCTTCTATCACTAGTGTTCCTGTTTGAAATAACAACACAGGTTGTATCACTAGTGCTCCTGTTTGAAATAACAACACAGGTTGTATCGCTAGTGTTCCTGTTTGAAATAACAACACAGGTTGTATCACTAGTATCCCTGTTTGAAATAACAACACAGGTTGTATCACTGGTGTTGCTGTTTGTAATAACAACACCACCTGTATCACTAGTGTTCCTGTTTGAAATAACAACACAGGTTGTATCACTAGTGTCCCTGTTTGAAATAACAACACAGGTTGTATCACTAGTGTTCCTGTTTGACATAACAACACAGGTTGTATCACTAGTGTTCCTGTTTGAAATAACACAGGTTGTATCACTAGTGTTCCTGTTTGAAATAACAACACAGGTTGTATCACTAGTGTCCCTGTTTGAAATAACAACATAGGTTGTATCACTGGTGTTGCTGTTTGAAATAACAACACTGCCTGTATCACTAGTGCTCCTGTTTGTAATACCAAACACCGCCTGTATCACTAGTACTCCTGTTTGTAATAACAATGCCGCTTCTATCACTAGTGTTAGTGCTTGAAATAACAACACAGGTTGTATCACTAGTGTTCCTGTTTGGAATAACAACACCACTTGTATCACTAGTGTTCCTGTTTGAAATAAAAACACAGGTTGTATCACTAGTGTTCCTGTTTGGAATAACAACACCGCTTGTATCAGTAGTGTTCCTGTTTGAAATAACAACACCGCTTGTATCACTAGTGCTCCTGTTTGTAATAACAACACCGCTTGTATCAGTAGTGTTCCTGTTTGTAATAACAACGCCACTTCTATCACTCTCGGCTCTCTCCTCAGCTCCTGAGAGAGGAGTTCAGCAAAGAAACACACTACATCCTCTATTACTACAGCACCTAATTAATTACTACTACTTCTATCACTAGTGCTGCCAGTGAAAATAACATAAAAATGACTTCTTTCAGTAGTGTGTCTCCTGAATACTGCTTCTATCACTAGTGTTAGTGTTTGAAATAACAACACTGCTTGTATCACTAGTGCTCCTGTTTGAAATAACAACACCGCTTGTATCACTAGTGTTCCTGTTTGAAATAACAACACCGCTTGTATCACTAGTGTTCCTGTTTGAAATAACAACACCGCTTGTATCACTAGTGCTCCTGTTTGTAATAACAACGCCACTTCTATCACTCTCGGCTCTCTCCTCAGCTCCTGAGAGAGGAGTTCAGCAAAGAAACACACTACATCCTCTATTACTACAGCACCTAATTAATTACTACTACTTCTATCACTAGTGCTGCCAGTGAAAATAACATAAAAATGACTTCTTTCAGTAGTGCGTCTCCTGAATACTGCTTCTATCACTAGTGTTAGTGTTTGAAATAACAACACTGCTTGTATCACTAGTGCTCCTGTTTGAAATAACAACACCGCTTCTATCACTAGTGTTAGTGTTTGAAATAACAACACCGCTTGTATCACTAGTGCTCCTGTTTGAAATAACAACACAGGTTGTATCACTAGTGTTCCTGTTTGAAATAACAACACCGCTTGTATCACTAGTGTTCCTGTTTGAAATAACAACACAGGTTGTATGACTAGTGTTCCTGTTTGAAATAACAACACAGGTTGTATCACTAGTGTCCCTGTTTGAAATAACAACACAGGTTGTATCACTGGTGTCCCTGTTTGAAATAACAACACAGGTTGTATCACTAGTGTTCCTGTTTGACATAACAACACAGGTTGTATCACTGGTGCTCCTGTTTGAAATAACAATACTGCTTCTATCACTAGTGTTCCTGTTTGAAATAACAACACAGGTTGTATCACTAGTGCTCCTGTTTGAAATAACAACACAGGTTGTATCGCTAGTGTTCCTGTTTGAAATAACAACACAGGTTGTATCGCTAGTGTTAGTGTTTGAAATAACAACACAGGTTGTATCACTAGTGTCCCTGTTTGAAATAACACAGGTTGTATCACTAGTGTTCCTGTTTGAAATAACAACACAGGTTGTATCACTAGTGTCCCTGTTTGAAATAACAACATAGGTTGTATCACTGGTGTTGCTGTTTGTAATAACAACACCACCTGTATCACTAGTGTTCCTGTTTGAAATAACAACACAGGTTGTATCACTAGTGTCCCTGTTTGAAATAACAACACAGGTTGTATCACTAGTGTTCCTGTTTGACATAACAACACAGGTTGTATCACTGGTGCTCCTGTTTGAAATAACAATACTGCTTCTATCACTAGTGTTCCTGTTTGAAATAACAACACAGGTTGTATCGCTAGTGTTCCTGTTTGAAATAACAACACAGGTTGTATCACTGGTGCTCCTGTTTGAAATAACAATACTGCTTCTATCACTAGTGTTCCTGTTTGAAATAACAACACAGGCTGTATCACTAGTGCTCCTGTTTGAAATAACAACACAGGTTGTATCACTAGTGTCCCTGTTTGAAATAACAACACTGCTTGTATCACTAGTGTTCCTGTTTGAAATAACAACACAGGTTGTATCACTGGTGCTCCTGTTTGAAATAACAATACTGCTTCTATCACTAGTGTTCCTGTTTGAAATAACAACACAGGCTGTATCACTAGTGCTCCTGTTTGAAATAAAAACACCACTTGTATCACTAGTGTTCCTGTTTGAAATAACAACACAGGTTGTATCGCTAGTGTTCCTGTTTGAAATAACAACACAGGTTGTATCACTAGTGCTCCTGTTTGAAATAACAACACAGGTTGTATCGCTAGTGTTCCTGTTTGAAATAACAACACAGGTTGTATCACTAGAGTCCCTCCTACAGAATGAGAACGGGGCTAATACAGGGGGCTCCCTGACACTGTTAATATAGTGTCCAGTCAGTGTGTCTGTATTATTGCCTCTCTCTACCACACTTGCATCCCTGTGTCTCAGGAATAATGAATGTTTCTCCCCCCTGAGAGCTCGTTAGGAGAGCTGAGAGTGTGAGCGGTGTGTGGCGGTTGCCGTGACGAAAGTGTGTGTGTGTGTGTTCTGCAGGCGATAGCGTTCGCCCCCACTGTTGTCTCCAGTCTGCCTCTGTCTGTCTCCTAATTGGACCCCCGGGGTACCCCCAAGTCCCGAGAGGGGCACGAGGCCCACCCTCCGTCGTCCTGCCCCGCCAATCGGGGTGAGTCTCCCCCCCCCCCACCACCCCCGGGCTGTTTACAGGTGAGCTGCTGTCTCACCTGAGAATCCTGCTGCGAGCCCAGGTGTGTCTCTGGCAGACGGAGCAGAGAGAGGATCGCACGCAGACGACACTGCGCTGAGCTCCGGCTGGCCGGCTGGACACTGCGAGAGAGAGAGAGTGGACACTGAGAGAGGGTGGACACTGAGAGAGGGTGGACACTGTCCGCGGGCTCGCTGACCACTCAGACCCCACAGAGAACCGGCCCAGGTGTGTCTCTGTCAGACACAGCAGAGAGAGGATCAGACACAGACGACACTGCGCTGAGCTCCGGCGTGGAGCTGGCCAGCTGGACGCTGCGAGAGACAGAGAGAGTGGACATTGAGAGAGAGTGGACACTGGCCACAGGCTCGCTGACCACTCAGACCCACAGAGGACCGGCCCAGGTGTGTCTCTTGTCAGACACAGCAGAGAGAGGATCAGACACAGACGACACTCCAGCGTGGAGCTGGCCAGCTGGACACTGAGAGAGAGAGACAGAGAGAGAGTGGACACTGAGAGAGAGAGGGTGGACACTGAGAGAGAGAGGGTGGACACTGAGAGAGAGACAGAGAGAGTGGACACAGAGAGAGAGAGAGAGTGGACACTGAGAGAGAGAGGCTGGACACTGGCCACAGGCTCGCTGACCACTCAGACCCACAGAGAACCGACCCAGGTGTGTCTCTGTCAGACGGAGCAGAGAGAGGATCAGACACAGACGACACTGCGCTGAGCTCCGGCGTGGAGCTGGACACTTCGAAAGAGAGAGAGTGGACACTGAGAGAGAGTGGACACTGGCCACAGGCTCGCTGACCGCGCTCAGACCCAGAGGACCGGCCCAGGTGAGTCCGCTGGACTGCAGCTCTGCTCCGGCCTCTAGAGAGGTCCGTGCTGCCCCCTGCAGGCGGGGAGGGAGGTGTGACCCGGCCCGGCCCGGCCCGGCGGGGCTCGGTTCGGCTCGGTGCCGCCCGGCGGGGCTCGGCTCTGCCCGGCCCGGTGCCGCTCGGTTCGGCCCGGTTCCGCCCGGCCCGCCTGCCGAGAAGAAGCGGCGCCTTGTTTCTCAGCGGCGCGTCCGGCGCTGCGGCTCCGCCTGGAAACCGAAACTAAAACCGCAGACGGACAGACGGGCGGAGCAGGGCCGCGCCGACACCCCGGTACCCCGGTACCCCGGTACCCCGACACCCCGGGGGGACCCCGAGGCCTGAGCGAGCGTCGCTCCCCTCCTCACCGCGAGCCGCGCGTGTTTCTGCCGCGAGTCCCGCGCCGACCCGGGTGGAAACGCAGCCGGGCCGCGCCGCTGTCCGTGGGCCCCGCTCGCCGGTCCGGTTCTGTCCGGTTCTGTCCGGTCTGCCCCGCTCACGTGCGCGTGTCTCCGCAGTGACCTTTGACCCGGCGGCGGCGGCGGCTTCACGCGATGCTGCTGGGCGGTTTCCATGACGACGCGGCGGCGGCGGCGGCGCAGACAGAGGCGGGAGCCCGTGCGGAGGGCGCGCGGGACACTGGCACCCCCGGAACATCGCAGCCGCAGGCGGTGAGAGGGGCGCAGTACAGGGGTACAGTGTAGTATACTGCAGAACAGGGGTACAGTGTAGTATACTGCAGTACAGGGGTACAGTGTTGGTGTGGTACAGTATAGCACAGTGCAGTGTAGTATAGTCCAATACAGTGTAGTACGGTGCAGTACAGTGTAGTATACTGCAGTACAGGGGGTACAGTGTAGTATAGTGAGGTATAATGCTCTATACTGAGGTATGGTGTGGTACAGTATAGCACAGTGCAGTGTAGTATAGTCCAATACAGTGTAGTACGGTGCAGTACAGTGTAGTATACTGCAGTACAGGGGGTACAGTGTAGTATAGTGTGGTATAATGCTCTATACTGAGGTATGGTGTGGTACAGTATAGCACAGTGCAGTGTAGTATAGTCCAATACAGTGTAGTACGGTGCAGTACAGTGTAGTATACTGCAGTACAGGGGGTACAGTGTAGTATAGTGTGGTATAATGCACTATACTGAGGTATGGTGTGGTACAGTATAGCACAGTGCAGTGTAGTATAGTCCGATACAGTGTAGTACGGTGCAGTACGGTGTAGTATACTGCAGTACAGGGGTACAGTGTAGTATAGTGTGGTATAATCCTCTATACTGAGGTATGGTGTGGTACAGTATAGCACAGTGCAGTGTAGTATAGTCCAATACAGTGTAGTACGGTGCAGTACAGTGTAGTATACTGCAGTACAGGGGTACAGTGTAGTATAGTGTGGTATAATGCTCTATACTGAGGTATGGTGTGGTACAGTATAGCACAGTGCAGTGTAGTATAGTCCAATACAGTGTAGTACGGTGCAGTACAGTGTAGTATACTGCAGTACAGGGGGTACAGTGTAGTATAGTGTGGTATAATGCTCTATACTGAGGTATGGTGTGGTACAGTATAGCACAGTGCAGTGTAGTATAGTCCAATACAGTGTAGTACGGTGCAGTACAGTGTAGTATACTGCAGTACAGGGGTACAGTGTAGTATAGTGTGGTATAATGCTCTATACTGAGGTATGGTGTGGTACAGTATAGCACAGTGCAGTGTAGTATAGTCCAATACAGTGTAGTACGGTGCAGTACAGTGTAGTATACTGCAGTACAGGGGGTACAGTGTAGTATAGTGAGGTATAATGCTCTATACTGAGGTATGGTGTGGTACAGTATAGCACAGTGCAGTGTAGTATAGTCCAATACAGTGTAGTACGGTGCAGTACAGTGTAGTATACTGCAGTACAGGGGTACAGTGTAGTATAGTGAGGTATAATGCTCTATACTGAGGTATGGTGTGGTACAGTATAGCACAGTGCAGTGTAGTATAGTCCAATACAGTGTAGTACGGTGCAGTACAGTGTAGTATACTGCAGTACAGGGGGTACAGTGTAGTATAGTGAGGTATAATGCTCTATACTGAGGTATGGTGTGGTACAGTATAGCACAGTGCAGTGTAGTTCAATGTAGTTAGTGCAGTACAGTGCAGTATACTACAGTACAGTGCAGTACAGCTGGTCTCCAGTGCCAGTCTGACTGTGGCCCCTGCCCTGGTCTCTCTCAGCAGTGCAGTATACTACAGTACAGTGCAGTTACTACAGTACGGTGCAGTACAGTGCAGTATACTACAGTACAGTGCAGTACAGCTGGACTCCAGTGCCAGCCTGACTGTGGCCCCTGCCCTGGTCTCCCCCTGCAGTGCAGTACAGTGCAGTTACTACAGTACAGTGCAGTACAGTGCGGTATACTACAGTACAGTGCAGTTACTACAGTACAGTGCAGTATATTACAGTACAGTGCAGTACAGTGCGTTATACTACAGTACAGTGCAGTACAGCTGGACTCCAGTGCCAGCCTGACTGTGGCCCCTGCCCTGGTCTCTCTCAGCAGTGCAGTACAGTGCAGTATACTACAGGACAGTGCAGTACAGTGCAGTACAGCTGGACTCCAGTGCCAGCCTGACTGTGGCCCCTGCCCTGCTCCCCCCTGCAGTGCCCCGGGGAGCCCCTGGGCGAGGGCGTGGTCTGCGCGGGCTGCAGGGGCCGGGTCAGCGACCGGTACTTCCTGCTGGCGGTGGACCGGGCCTGGCACCGGGCCTGCCTGCGCTGCAGCGTGTGTCAGGAGGAGCTGGAGTCCCAGCTCACCTGCTTCAGCAAGAACAGCGCCATCTACTGCCGGGAGGACTACTGCAGGTCTGTCTGGCCCTGTCTCTCCCCTCCCTGTGTGTCTCTCCCCTCCCTGTGTGTCTCTCCCCTCCCTGTGTGTTTCTCTCCCCTCCCTGTGTCTCCTCTCCCTGTGTCTCTCGCCTCTCCCTGTGTCTCCTCACGCTGCCCTGTGTTGCAGGCTGTTCAGCGTGGGTCGCTGTGCCCGCTGTGCTCAGCCCATTCCCTCCAGCGCCCTGGTCATGAGGTCGGGGGCTCTGACCTTTCACCCCCACTGCTTCTCCTGCCAGGTGAGCCAGAGAGTGTGTGGGAGTGCGTGATTGTGCCTGTGAGTGTGTCCGTGGGAGTGTCTATCTGTGTGTGTGTGTGTGGGTGTATCTGTGTGGGAGTGCGTGATTGTGCCTGCGAGTGTGTCTGTGTGTGTGTATCTGTGTGTGTGTGTGTGTATCTGTGGGTGTGTAAGTGGGCATGTATCTGTGGGTGTGTATATTGGTGTGTGTGTGAGTGTGAGGGTGTATCTCTGTGTCTGTGTGTGGGTGTATCTGTGTGGGAGTGTGATGCCCCCGATGCCCTCTGACCCGGAAGTGATCCTGCGCTGTCTGCCTCAGGCCTGCGGGGCGGTGCTGCTGCCGGGGGACCTGTACAGCCTCAGGGGGAGGAGCCTGTACTGCCAGGCGCACTGCCACGGCAACAGGCCACGCCCCCGGAGACAGCGCCTCAGGGACCAGGAGCCAGAGGGGGGTGAGTGAGGGACCGACAGGCCGGGCAGCCTCACCCTTCACCCAGCACCGGGCACAGGGGAGCTGGGGTCTGTCCCAGCAGGCACTGGGCACTGGGCACAGGGGTCTGGGGTCTGTCCCAGCAGGCACTGGGCACAGGGGTCTGGGGTCTGTCCCAGCAGGCACCGGGCACTGGGGTCTGGGGTCTGTCCCAGCAGGCACCGGGCACAGGGGGTCTGGGGTCTGTCCCAGCAGGCACTGGGCACAGGGGAGCTGGGGTCTGTCCCAGCAGGCACTGGGCACTGGGCACAGGGGGTCTGGGGTCTGTCCCAGCAGGCACTGGGCACAGGGGAGCTGGGGTCTGTCCCAGCAGGCACTGGGCACTGGGCACAGGGGTCTGGGGTCTGTCCCAGCAGGCACTGGGCACAGGGGTCTGGGGTCTGTCCCAGCAGGCACTGGGCACAGGGGGTCTGGGGTCTGTCCCAGCAGGCACCGGACACAGGGAGCTGGGGTCTGTCCCAGCAGGCACTGGGCACAGGGAGCTGGGGTCTGTCCCAGCAGACACTGGGGTCTGGGGTCTGTCCCAGCAGGCACTGGGCACAGGGCAGGGCACAGCCTGGACAGGACACCAGCCCCTCACTGGACACCAGTCCAGACCGGAGCTCCCGGAGAAAACCCACAGGAACAGACTCCACACAGACAGCACCCCTAGGAACTGACCCCACTTGAAATAATATCTTTCACCGAGGACAGAATTCCCAAAATCCGGGAATATAGCTCTCTCTCTCTCTCTCTCTCTCTCTCTCTCTCAATTCAATTCAATTCAATTCAAGGTGCTTTATTAGCATGACCGATGGGTACAATCAGTGTTGCCAAAGCAAATAAAAATAATAAAATTAACATGGAACAAAAAATAGAAGTAAAATAAAATCTACAGACATGTTACAGACATTTACAACAAAGACATATTATATAATATTGACATACTGTAGGCAGCTGGAGCATTATTGGGAGACGGACTCACTGGTCCTCAGGCTGTGACAGGAGATCACACACTGGGCTGCCAGATCAACTGAGTTCCCTCCTCCCTCTCCCAGTAGGATTGGGACCTGTTGTGGTTTTGGCAGGTGTGGGAACTCTGGGATTAGATTTCTGAATTTCGGGAAGAATGTTTCTCTAATCCCAGAGTATCTGTCACAGTGCAGTAGGAAGTGCACCTCTGTCTCTATTTCTCCCTGCTGGCAGTGGGAGCACAGCCTGTCCTCTCTGGGCAGCCAGGTCTGCCTGTGTCGCCCAGTTTCTATGGCCAGGTTGTGGTCACTGAGCCTGTCCTCTCTCTCTCTCTCTCACAGAGCCAGCCGAGGGGGAGGAGCCCGTGAGCAGCCCCGAGCCGCGATTGGCCGGCGGGGAGCAGGGGGGCGGGGCGGGCGGCCGAGCCAAGCGAATCAGGACCTGTTTCAAGAGCCACCAGCTGCGGGCGATGGAGTCCTACTTCGCCATGAAGCACAACCCGGATGGCAAGGACTGGGCCTGTCTGGCTTCCCGGACCGGCCTGCCCAAGAGAGTGCTGCAGGTCCGAGTGTCTGTGTGAACCCCTCTCTCTCTCAGTGTGTCTGTGTGAACCCCTCTCTCTCTCAGTGCAGTGTTCATGTACTGGAGTGTCCAGTCAGGGTGTGTGTGTGAACCCCTCTCTCTCTCAGTGCAGTGTTCATGTACTGGAGTGTCCAGTCAGTGTGTGTGTATGAACCCCTCTCTCTCTCAGTGCAGTGTTCATGTACTGGAGTGTCCAGTCAGTGTGTCTGTATGAACCCCTCTCTCTCAGTGCAGTGTTCATGTCCTGGAGTGTCCAGTCAGCGTGTCTGTATGAACCCCTCTCTCTCTCAGTGCAGTGTTCATGTACTGGAGTGTCCAGTCAGTGTGTGTGTATGAACCCCTCTCTCTCTCAGTGCAGTGTTCATGTACTGGAGTGTCCAGTCAGTGTGTCTGTGTGAACCCCTCTCTCTCTCAGTGCAGTGTTCATGTCCTGGAGTGTCCAGTCAGTGTGTCTGTGTGAACCCCTCTCTCTCTCAGTGCAGTGTTCATGTACTGGAGTGTCCAGTCAGGGTGTGTGTGTGAACCCCTCTCTCTCTCATTGCAGTGTTCATGTACTGGAGTGTCCAGTCAGTGTGTCTGTATGAACCCCTCTCTCTCTCAGTGCAGTGTTCATGTACTGGAGTGTCCAGTCAGTGTGTCTGTGTGAACCCCTCTCTCTCTCTCAGTGCAGTGTTCATGTACTGGAGTGTCCAGTCAGGGTGTGTGTGAACCCCTCTCTCTCTCATTGCAGTGTTCATGTACTGGAGTGTCCAGTCAGTGTGTCTGTATGAACCCCTCTCTCTCTCAGTGCAGTGTTCATGTCCTGGAGTGTCCAGTCGGGGTGTGTGTATGAACCCCTCTCTCTCTCAGTGCAGTGTTCATGTCCTGGAGTGTCCAGTCGGGGTGTGTGTATGAACCCCTCTCTCTCTCAGTGCAGTGTTCATGTACTGGAGTGTCCAGTCAGTGTGTCTGTATGAACCCCTCTCTCTCTCAGTGCAGTGTTCATGTCCTGGAGTGTCCAGTCGGGGTGTGTGTGTGTGTGTATGAACCCCTCTCTCTCTCAGTGCAGTGTTCATGTACTGGAGTGTCCAGTCAGTGTGTGTGTATGAACCCCTCTCTCTCTCAGTGCAGTGTTCATGTACTGGAGTGTCCAGTCAGTGTGTGTATGAACCCCTCTCTCTCTCAGTGCAGTGTTCATGTACTGGAGTGTCCAGTCAGTGTGTGTGTGTATGAACCCCTCTCTCTCTCAGTGCAGTGTTCATGTACTGGAGTGTCCAGTCAGTGTGTCTGTGTGAACCCCTCTCTCTCTCAGTGCAGTGTTCATGTACTGGAGTGTCCAGTCAGTGTGTCTGTATGAACCCCTCTCTCTCTCAGTGCAGTGTTCATGTACTGGAGTGTCCAGTCAGTGTGTGTGTATGAACCCCTCTCTCTCTCAGTGCAGTGTTCATGTACTGGATTGTCCAGTCAGTGTGTCTGTATGAACCCCTCTCTCTCTCAGTGCAGTGTTCATGTACTGGAGTGTCCAGTCAGGGTGTGTGTATGAACCCCTCTCTCTCTCAGTGCAGTGTTCATGTACTGGAGTGTCCAGTCAGTGTGTGTGTATGAACCCCTCTCTCTCTCAGTGCAGTGTTCATGTACTGGAGTGTCCAGTCAGGGTGTCTGTATGAACCCCTCTCTCTCTCAGTGCAGTGTTCATGTACTGGAGTGTCCAGTCAGGGTGTCTGTATGAACCCCTCTCTCTCTCAGTGCAGTGTTCATGTACTGGAGTGTCCAGTCAGTGTGTCTGTATGAACCCCTCTCTCTCTCAGTGCAGTGTTCGTGTACTGGAGTGTCCAGTCAGGGTGTGTGTATGAACCCCTCTCTCTCTCAGTGCAGTGTTCATGTACTGGAGTGTCCAGTCAGTGTGTCTGTATGAACCCCTCTCTCTCAGTGCAGTGTTCATGTACTGGAGTGTCCAGTCAGTGTGTGTGTGTATGAACCCCTCTCTCTCTCAGTGCAGTGTTCATGTACTGGAGTGTCCAGTCAGTGTGTCTGTATGAACCCCTCTCTCTCTCAGTGCAGTGTTCATGTACTGGAGTGTCCAGTCAGTGTGTGTGTATGAACCCCTCTCTCTCTCAGTGCAGTGTTCATGTACTGGAGTGTCCAGTCAGTGTGTGTGTATGAACCCCTCTCTCTCTCAGTGCAGTGTTCATGTACTGGAGTGTCCAGTCAGGGTGTCTGTATGAACCTCTCTCTCTCTCAGTGCAGTGTTCATGTACTGGAGTGTCCAGTCAGTGTGTCTGTGTGAACCCCCCTCTCTCTCAGTGCAGTGTTCATGTACTGGAGTGTCCAGTCAGTGTGTGTGTATGAACCCCTCTCTCTCTCAGTGCAGTGTTCATGTACTGGAGTGTCCAGTCAGTGTGTGTGTATGAACCCCTCTCTCTCTCAGTGCAGTGTTCATGTACTGGAGTGTCCAGTCAGTGTGTGTGTATGAACCCCTCTCTCTCTCAGTGCAGTGTTCATGTACTGGAGTGTCCAGTCAGGGTGTCTGTATGAACCCCTCTCTCTCTCAGTGCAGTGTTCATGTACAGGAGTGTCCAGTCGGGGTGTGTGTGTGTGTGAACCCCTCTCTCTCTCAGTGCAGTGTTCATGTACTGGAGTGTCCAGTCAGTGTGTCTGTGTGAACCCCTCTCTCTCTCAGTGCAGTGTTCATGTACTGGAGTGTCCAGTCAGGGTGTCTGTATGAACCCCTCTCTCTCTCAGTGAAGTGTTCATGTACTGGAGTGTCCAGTCAGTGTGTCTGTGTGAACCCCTCTCTCTCTCAGTGCAGTGTTCATGTACTGGAGTGTCCAGTCAGTGTGTCTGTATGAACCCCTCTCTCTCTCAGTGCAGTGTTCATGTACTGGAGTGTCCAGTCAGTGTGTGTGTATTAACCCCTCTCTCTCTCAGTGCAGTGTTCATGTACTGGAGTGTCCAGTCAGTGTGTGTGTATGAACCCCTCTCTCTCTCAGTGCAGTGTTCATGTACTGGAGTGTCCAGTCAGTGTGTGTGTATGAACCCCTCTCTCTCTCAGTGCAGTGTTCATGTACTGGAGTGTCCAGTCAGTGTGTATCTGTATGAACCCCTCTCTCTCTCAGTGCAGTGTTCATGTACTGGAGTGTCCAGTCAGTGTGTGTGTATGAACCCCTCTCTCTCTCAGTGCAGTGTTCATGTACTGGAGTGTCCAGTCAGTGTGTGTGTGTGAACCCCTCTCTCTCTCAGTGCAGTGTTCATGTACTGGAGTGTCCAGTCAGTGTGTCTGTATGAACCCCTCTCTCTCTCAGTGCAGTGTTCATGTACTGGAGTGTCCAGTCAGTGTGTGTGTGAACCCCTCTCTCTCTCAGTGCAGTGTTCATGTACTGGAGTGTCCAGTCAGTGTGTGTGTATGAACCCCTCTCTCTCTCAGTGCAGTGTTCATGTACTGGAGTGTCCAGTCAGTGTGTCTGTATGAACCCCTCTCTCTCTCAGTGCAGTGTTCATGTCCTGGAGTGTCCAGTCAGTGTGTCTGTGTGAACCCCTCTCTCTCTCAGTGCAGTGTTCATGTACTGGAGTGTCCAGTCAGTGTGTGTGTATGAACCCCTCTCTCTCTCAGTGCAGTGTTCATGTACTGGAGTGTCCAGTCAGTGTGTCTGTGTGAACCCCTCTCTCTCTCAGTGCAGTGTTCATGTACTGGAGTGTCCAGTCAGTGTGTGTGTATGAACCCCCCTCTCTCTCAGTGCAGTGTTCATGTACTGGAGTGTCCAGTCAGTGTGTCTGTGTGAACCCCTCTCTCTCTCAGTGCAGTGTTCATGTACTGGAGTGTCCAGTCAGTGTGTCTGTATGAACCCCTCTCTCTCTCTCAGTGCAGTGTTCATGTACTGGAGTGTCCAGTCAGGGTGTCTGTATGAACCCCTCTCTCTCTCAGTGCAGTGTTCATGTACTGGAGTGTCCAGTCAGTGTGTCTGTATGAACCCCTCTCTCTCTCAGTGCAGTGTTCATGTACTGGAGTGTCCAGTCAGGGTGTCTGTATGAACCCCTCTCTCTCTCAGTGCAGTGTTCATGTACTGGAGTGTCCAGTCAGGGTGTCTGTATGAACCCCTCTCTCTCTCAGTGCAGTGTTCATGTACTGGAGTGTCCAGTCAGTGTGTCTGTGTGAACCCCTCTCTCTCTCAGTGCAGTGTTCATGTACTGGAGTGTCCAGTCAGGGTGTCTGTATGAACCCCTCTCTCTCTCAGTGCAGTGTTCATGTACTGGAGTGTCCAGTCAGTGTGTGTGTGTGTATGAACCCCTCTCTCTCTCAGTGCAGTGTTCATGTACTGGAGTGTCCAGTCAGTGTGTGTGTGTATTAACCCCTCTCTCTCTCTCAGTGCAGTGTTCATGTACTGGAGTGTCCAGTCAGGGTGTGTGTATGAACCCCTCTCTCTCAGTGCAGTGTTCATGTACTGGAGTGTCCAGTCAGTGTGTCTGTGTGAACCCCTCTCTCGCTCAGTGCAGTGTTCATGTACTGGAGTGTCCAGTCAGTGTGTCTGTATGAACCCCTCTCTCTCTCAGTGCAGTGTTCATGTACTGGAGTGTCCAGTCAGTGTGTCTGTATGAACCCCTCTCTCTCTCAGTGCAGTGTTCATGTACTGGAGTGTCCAGTCAGTGTGTCTGTGTGAACCCCTCTCTCTCTCAGTGCAGTGTTCATGTACTGGAGTGTCCAGTCAGTATGTGTGTGTGTGTGTGAACCCCTCTCTCTCTCTCTCAGGTGTGGTTTCAGAACGCCCGGGCTAAACTGCGCCGGAGCCTTTGCGCCGACGACTCCCAGGACTCGGGGACCCCGCCCCCCGTCTCGGCCGACTCCGGGAGCCCCTCCCCCACGGGGCCCGCGCCCGCCCTCGCCTCCACCATCGACCAGTCGGAGCTGTCCCTGCTGACCGCGCCCCTGCTGGCCCCGCCCCCCTTCGTGGGCTTCGGGCTGGGAGAGGCCATCGGCGGCGGGGGCGGGGGGGGCCACCTGGGCAGCCCCGCATCTGGGAGCTACTACTGATCGCCTGGAGGGGGGGGGGGTGGTTTCAGTGGGCTGGGGGCTAGGGCTCTCCGGGGGCCAGTCTGGACGCTTGTCGGTGTGGAGTCTGCACGTCCTGCCCCCCCCCCCCATCGGGGTCCCCCTGCTCGCCGGGCCGTGGGCAGAGACGCGCCGGGCTGTGTGTGTGTGTGTGTGTGTAGGACTGTAGCAGTGTGTCGTGTGTCGTTCTGCTCCCTGTGGAGCTCATTATGTGTGTGTGTTTGTCCTTCAGTGTGAGAAATCCCTGTTCACCCCTCTCTCTCCTCTCTCTCTCTCCTCTCTCTCTCCCTCCTCTCTCCCCTCTCTCTCTCTCCCCCTCCTCTCTCCTCTCTCTCTCCTCTCTCTCTCCCTCCTCTCTCCCCTCTCTCTCCCCCTCCCCTCTCTCCCCTCTCTCTCCCCTCTCTCCCCTCTCTCCCCTCTCTCCCCTCTCTCCCCCTCCTCTCCCCCTCCTCTCTCTCTCTCCTCTCTCCCCTCTCTCCCCCTCCTCTCCCCCTCCTCTCTCTCTCCCCTCTCTCTCCTCTCTCTCTCCCTCCTCTCTCCTCTCTCTCTCCTCTCTCTCTCCCTCCCCTCTCTCCCCTCTCTCCCCTCTCTCCCCTCCCCCCTCTCTCTCCCCTCTCTCCCCTCTCTCTCTCTCCTGTCTCTCTCCTCCCCTCCTCCTCTGTAATCTGGGGGTGTCCCTGACCCGATCTCTGTGATAGATGGGGGTGTCCCAGTGCGAACACCCCGAGGGTCGATAAATAAATAAATAAACAGACAGACAGACAGACCCGTCTCCGCGTGGTTCCTGCTGCTCAAACCCAGTTCACACGGCCCGCCCGGACCTCCCAGTCCCTGCTGGAGAGAGAGGGGGACGACGACAGCGTTTCGGCTGGTGTGTGTCAATTCAATTCAATTCAGTTCAAGGTGCTTTATTAGCATGACCGATGGGTACAATCAGTGTTGCCACAGCAAATAAAAATAATAAAATTAACATAGAACAAAACAAAAAATAGAAGTAAAATAAAATCTACAGACATGTTACAGACATTTACAACAAAGACATATTATAAAATATTGACATATACTGTAGGCGGCTGGAGCATTATTGGGAGACGGACTCACTGTTCCTCAGGCTGGGACAGGAGATCACACACTGGGCTGCCAGATCAACTGAGTTCCCTCCTCCCTCTCCCAGTAGGATGGGGACCCGTTGTGACTCTGGCAGGTGTGGGAACTCTGGGATTAGATTTCTGGTGTGTGTCACCATCGGAGAAGAGTGCTCTTCTCCTGCCTGTCTCTCTGCTCTCTGATTACATGTTATTTATGTTGTGTTATCACATGTTATTGCTATTGTGTTACTGTCTGTTGTCTCATCTTCTGTCCTATTTATATACTGCACCTGAGGGACTCATGAGAAACACTTTTCACTGTGCTGTGCACCTGTGTAAGTTTAATGACAATAAAGTTGAATTGAATTTATCAGGTCCTGCTCTGGACACTGACCGCAGGCTTTTAAACACTGATCACAGGCTCTCTCTGAACACTGGACACTGACCACAGGCTTTCACTAGGGCATTAGACAGGGGTTTATTAATGAACACTGACCGCAGGCTCTCTCTCTGAACACTGGAGACTGATCACAGGCTTTCACTAGGGCATTAGACAGGGGTTTATTAATGAATGACCACAGGCTCTCTCTCTCTGAACACTGGACACTGACCGCAGGCTTTCACTAGGGCATGAGAAAGGGGTTTATTAATGAACACTGACCACAGGCTTTTACAAAAAGGAATCTGGAGTGTCTGTCTCTCTGAACACTGGACACTGGTCACAGGCTTTTATAAAGGAATCTGGGGTGTCTGTCTCTGGACACTGGACACTGGTCACAGGCTTTTATAAAGGAATCTGGGGTGTCTGTCTCTGGACACTGGACACTGACTGCAGGCTTTTATAAGGGAATCTGGGGCGTCTGTCTCTGGATACTGGACACTGACTGCAGGCTTTTATAAGGGAATCTGGGGTGTCTGTCTCTCTGAACACTGGACACTGATCACAGACTTTTACAAAAATTAATCTGGAGTGTCTGTCTCTGAACACTGGACACTGATCACAGACTTTTACAAAAAGGAATCTGGGGTGTCTGTCTCTCTGAACACTGGACACTGATCGCAGGCTTTTATAAGGGAATCTGGGGTGTCTGTCTCTCTGAACACTGGACACTGGTCACAGGCTTTTATGAGGGAATCTGGGGTGTCTGTCTCTGGACACTGGACACTGACTGCAGGCTTTTATAAGGGAATCTGGGGCGTCTGTCTGGATACTGGACACTGACTGCAGGCTTTTATAAGGGAATCTGGGGCGTCTGTCTGGATACTGGACACTGACTGCAGGCTTTTATAAGGGAATCTGGGGTGTCTGTCTCTGGACACTGGACACTGACTGCAGGCTTTTATAAGGGAATCTGGGGTGTCTGTCTCTGGACACTGGACACTGACTGCAGGCTTTTATAAGGGAATCTGGGGTGTCTGTCTCTGGACACTGGACACTGACTGCAGGCTTTTATAAGGGAATCTGGGGTGTATGTCTCTGAACACTGGACACTGGAACATGAAGTCCATGCGGTCACTCTCCCTCGGTGTTTTTCTGACCTTGGACAGTGGGGGACGGGCGAGAGTTGTTTTCACAGCCTTGAGGAAGAGATGGATGGGGATGATGTGGACAGCAGGAGAGCAGAGGCAGTATAAAACCACAGACAGGCCGTCCAGGAGCACAGAGAGAGACAGGCTGCAGCAGAGACAGGCAGACAGGAAGGAGACACACAGGGAAAAACACACAGACTCACACAGCGAGACACACACAGTGAGACACACAGCGAGACACACACAGTGAGACATACACAGACTCACACAGCGAGACACACACAGTGAGACACAGCGAGACACACACAGTGAGACACACACAGACTCACACAAGCACACACAGACTCACACAGCGAGACAAACACAGACACACAAAGTGTGTGAGACACACACAGACACGCAGAGAGTCAGACAGGCAGTCGAACACAGACAGCTGGGAAAAACCGCCAGTTCTCCTAAAAGAGGGAGGGACAGACAGCTCAGTTCTAGGGCCGCCTGCAGAGATGTTGGGGTGTCCACTCCTGCCGTCCGCCTGGGCTGCACTGGTGCTGCTCGTCCTGCTGGGGGCACTGTTTTCTCTTTCAGAGCTCGCAAGGAAAAGAGCTACCTCCTCCACAGCTACTCAGACCTCCCCTGGGAAAGGTAAGGGTTAAAAATTAAAACCATCTCTCTCCCAGTGCAGTGTTCATGTACTGGAGTGTCCAGTCAGTGTGTGTGTATGAAACCCCCTCTCTCTCAGTGCAGTGTTCATGTACTGGAGTGTCCAGTCAGTGTGTGTGTGTGAACCCCTCTCTCTCTCAGTGCAGTGTTCATGTACTGGAGTGTCCAGTCAGTGTGTCTGTATGAACCCCTCTCTCTCTCAGTGCAGTGTTCATGTACTGGAGTGTCCAGTCAGTGTGTCTGTATGAACCCCTCTCTCTCTCAGTGCAGTGTTCA
Organism: Lepisosteus oculatus; assembly: GCF_040954835.1. Lineage (NCBI taxonomy): Eukaryota > Metazoa > Chordata > Actinopteri > Semionotiformes > Lepisosteidae > Lepisosteus > Lepisosteus oculatus. The sequence continues at coordinate 39,169,336 of NC_090709.1, read as the reverse complement.
TGTACTGGAGTGTCCAGTCAGTGTGTCTGTGTGAACCCCTCTCTCTCTCTCAGTGCAGTGTTCATGTCCTGGAGTGTCCAGTCAGTGTGTGTGTGTGAACCCCTCTCTCTCTCAGTGCAGTGTTCATGTACTGGAGTGTCCAGTCAGTGTGTGTGTGTATGAACCCCTCTCTCTCTCAGTGCAGTGTTCATGTACTGGAGTGTCCAGTCAGTGTGTGTGTATGAACCCCTCTCTCTCTCAGTGCAGTGTTCATGTACTGGAGTGTCCAGTCAGTGTGTGTGTATGAACCCCTCTCTCTCTCAGTGCAGTGTTCATGTACTGGAGTGTCCAGTCAGTGTGTGTGTGAACCCCTCTCTCTCTCAGTGCAGTGTTCATGTCCTGGAGTGTATTAACCCCCCTCTCTCTCTCTCTCAGGCTGGGCTCTGGGCAGACAGCTCTGGTCCAGTCTCTCTCAGGTCTGGTCCTCGTCTCCCTCTCCCTCGTGCTCTCTGCCCGGTCCGCCCTCCCTCCCGATCTTCGGGAACATTCTCGACCTCGCCCGGGAGCACCTGCCCGAACACCTGACTTCCCTGGCGCGTCGCTACGGCAACATCTACCGGCTGCGCTGTGGGAGCACAGGTGAGGCGGGCAGGGCTCACCCCAGCTGCAGTACCTCCGGGTGCCTGCAGGGCCCGGGGGGGCGCTGTTTCTCCCTAAGGGCGACACTGACCAGGGTTCAGCTGAAGCCTAACTGCTGGTCACCCTGAGGCGCACGAGGAATTCGAGCAGGAATCACGGATTGTGTCTGCAGATCTGTCGCAGGTCAGGGAGGTGATTTGTGGCCGCCTTCTGCTAATTGCTTAATATTATTTAATAATAATAATAATAATATTCATAATAATATTATTAATATTATTATAATTGCTGTTCAGTTCAAGGGGCTTTACTGGCACGACCGATGGGGACAATCCGTGTTGCCACAGCAAATAAGAATAAAATTAACCTGGAAAATAAAAAGAAAATAAAATCTCCAACTAAGACGGATCATAACGTATGTACATCTGCTGTAAACACTGACGCTCGGCTCAGTCCAGTCCAGTTCAAGGCGCTTTACTGGCGTGAAGTCAGTACAGTCAGTGTTGCCACAGCAAAACACATACAGTCAACATGGAACACAGAGCTGCAGACGTTTACAGTACAGACACGGTCCTCCGGTCTCTCCATCTAGACAGGAGCAGGACTGGGAGACAGGCTCACTGGGGCTCTGGCTGGGACAGGAGATCACACACTGGGCCGCCAGTTCAGCGGAGTTCCCTCCTCCCTCTCCCAGTGGGATCGGGACCCGCTGGGATTCTGGCAGGGGTGGGAACTCTGGGGCTCTTCCCTCTCTCTGAAGTCCGGATGGCAGCGGCCACTGTGTTGAGTGTCCAGTGAGCGCCGCTCTCTCTGTGCTGCAGATATGGTGGTGCTGAACAGCACTGAGCTGATTCGCGAGGCGCTGGTGAAGAAGTGGTCAGACTTCGCGGGCAGACCCCAGTCCTACACTGGTATGAGAATACCCACACTGTCCAGTCAGGGTGTGTGTGTGAACCCCTCTCTCTCTCAGTGCAGTGTTCATGTACTGGAGTGTCCAGTCAGGGTGTCTGTATGAACCCCTCTCTCTCTCAGTGCAGTGTTCATGTACTGGAGTGTCCAGTCAGTGTGTGTGTATGAACCCCTCTCTCTCTCAGTGCAGTGTTCATGTCCTGGAGTGTCCAGTCAGTGTGTGTGTATGAACCCCTCTCTCTCTCAGTGCAGTGTTCATGTACTGGAGTGTCCAGTCAGTGTGTGTGTATGAACCCCTCTCTCTCTCAGTGCAGTGTTCATGTACTGGAGTGTCCAGTCAGTGTGTCTGTATGAACCCCTCTCTCTCTCAGTGCAGTGTTCATGTCCTGGAGTGTCCAGTCAGTGTGTCTGTGTGAACCCCTCTCTCTCTCAGTGCAGTGTTCATGTACTGGAGTGTCCAGTCAGTGTGTCTGTGTGAACCCCTCTCTCTCTCAGTGCAGTGTTCATGTACTGGAGTGTCCAGTCAGGGTGTCTG
>NC_090709.1:39160775-39167077 GCF_040954835.1 Lepisosteus oculatus | reverse complement strand
GTACTGGAGTGTCCAGTCAGGGTGTCTGTATGAACCCCTCTCTCTCTCAGTGCAGTGTTCACTGTGGTACTGGAGTGTCCAGTCAGTGTGTCTGTATGAACCCCTCTCTCTCTCAGTGCAGTGTTCATGTACTGGAGTGTCCAGTCAGGGTGTCTGTATGAACCCCTCTCTCTCTCAGTGCAGTGTTCATGTACTGGAGTGTCCAGTCAGTGTGTGTGTATGAACCCCTCTCTCTCTCAGTGCAGTGTTCATGTCCTGGAGTGTCCAGTCAGTGTGTGTGTATGAACCCCTCTCTCTCTCAGTGCAGTGTTCATGTACTGGAGTGTCCAGTCAGTGTGTGTGTATGAACCCCTCTCTCTCTCAGTGCAGTGTTCATGTACTGGAGTGTCCAGTCAGTGTGTCTGTATGAACCCCTCTCTCTCTCAGTGCAGTGTTCATGTACTGGAGTGTCCAGTCAGTGTGTGTGTATGAACCCCTCTCTCTCTCAGTGCAGTGTTCATGTACTAGAGTGTCCAGTCAGTGTGTCTGTATTAACCCCTCTCTCTCTCAGTGCAGTGTTCATGTACTGGAGTGTCCAGTCAGTGTGTGTGTATGAACCCCCCTCTCTCTCAGTGCAGTGTTCATGTACTGGAGTGTCCAGTCAGTGTGTCTGTGTGAACCCCTCTCTCCCCCAGGAGACGTGGTGTGTGGGGGGGGTAAGGACCTGTCTCTGGGTGATTACTCCGGGGTGTGGAGAGCTCAGAGGCGCCTGGTCCACTCCGCCCTGCAGCGCTGCCGAGCCTCGGTCCTGGAGACAGTCATCACCCAGGAGGCTCAGAGACTGAAACAGGTGGGCAGAGTCTGACTCACTCAGACTCCCTTCAGTTCACACACAACACAAAGCAGGCCGGCGCTGTGTTCAGGGCAGTGCTGAGCCACGTTGAGCCGAACGAGGTCCTCCCACTGGTAAGAACTGTCTTGAAAAACATCTCACATGCAGTGTACTCTTCCAGGGGTGGGACACGCAGTGTGTCACTGTCTCTGCTGGTCTCCCTCTGTCAGGTCCTGCTGGGCTATCAGGAGACCCCAGTGGATCTGTCTGAAGACTTCACACTGGCTGCCAGCAACATCATTACAACACTGGTGTTCGGAAAACAGGTCTGAATTCATCTCTGCGTCTCTGGGGTCTGTGTGAGGGTCTGGACTCCTCTCTCTGTGTGAGGAGTGTCTCTGGGTCTGTGTGAGGGTCTGGACTCCTCTCTCTGTGTGAGGAGTGTCTCTGGGGTCTGTGTGATGGTCTGGACTCCTCTCTCTGTGTGAGGAGTGTCTCTGGGGTCTGTGTGAGGGTCTGGACTCCTCTCTGTGTGTGAGGAGTGCCTCTGGGGTCTGTGTGAGGGTCTGGACTCCTCTCTCTGTGTGAGGAGTGCCTCTGGGGTCTCTGTGAGGGTCTGGACTCCTCTCTGTGTGTGAGGAGTGTCTCTGGGGTCTGTGTGAGGGTCTGGACTCCTCTCTCTGTGTGAGGAGTGTCTCTGGGGTCTGTGTGAGGGTCTGGACTCCTCTCTCTGTGTGAGGAGTGTCTCTGGGGTCTGTGTGAGGGTCTGGACTCCTCTCTCTGTGTGAGGAGTGTCTCTGGGGTCCGTGTGAGGGTCTGGACTCCTCTCTCTGTGTGAGGAATGCCTCAGGGGTCAGTGTGAGGGTCTGGACTCCTCTCTCTGTGTGAGGAGTGTCTCTGGGGTCTGTGTGAGGGTCTGGACTCCTCTCTCTGTGTGAGGGGTGTCTCTGGGGTCTGTGTGAGGGTCTGGACTCCTCTCTCCGTGTGAGGAGTGTCTCTGGGGTCTGTGTGAGGGTCTGGACTCCTCTCTCTGTGTGAGGAGTGCCTCTGGGGTCTGTGTGAGGGTCTGGACTCCTCTCTCTGTGTGAGGAGTGTCTCTGGGGTCTGTGTGAGGGTCTGGACTCCTCTCTCTGTGTGAGGAGTGCCTCTGGGGTCTGTGTGAGGGTCTGTGTTCTGTCTTTCCCAGTATGAGAAGGGCGACCCCGAGCTGAGCTCCCTGCACTCCTGTCTGAATGAGATCGTGTCTCTGTGGGGCTCTCCCTGGATCAGCATCCTGGACTCCCTCCCCTTCCTCAGGGTAACCGCTGGCGTTAGTGTTGTGCGTTGTGTCGGAATCAGTGTGCGTGTCGGCATTACGAGCGGTAGTAATATCGCGTCCGCCGTGGTAGCACTGCGGCGGTATTTGTGGTCACAGTTTGATTTGTTGACACTCTGTCCATCTGCTCGTCAGAGGCTGCCCAATCCTCCCTTCGCACGCCTGCTGAAGGCTGTGGCCAGGAGAGATGACATCATCAGGGCGCATCTGGAGGATTACAAGGTGGCGGTGAAAGGCAACATCAGTCATGAGACAGACACACAGACCACTGACAGAGGGACAGACACACAGATACACAGACCACTGACAGACACACAGATACACAGACCACTGACAGACACACAGACCACTGACAGACACACAGACACACAGACCACTGACAGACACACAGACACACAGACACACAGACCACTGACAGACACACAGACCACTGACAGACACACAGACCACTGACAGGGACTCAGACTCACAGACAGAGGGACAGACACACAGACACACAGACACACAGACAGAGGGACAGACACACAGACTCACAGACAGAGGGACTCAGACACACAGACAGGGACTCAGACACACAGACACACAGACAGAGGGACTCAGACTCACAGACAGAGGGACTCAGACACACAGACGGGGACTCAGACACACAGACGGGTCAGTGTAACAGTCTTGTCTCTGCAGAAGCAGCGCCTGGGCTGTAGCACTGGGGGCGACATCACGGCGGCTCTGCTGCAGAGCCTGGAGAGTCCAGGGGAGGCGCCGGAGAGCGAGGTGCGTCAAGAGGAGAGCCGGACACAGGACCAGTCACTGCACATCCCAGCTGAAGCCATTCTGGGCTCTGCTGTCTCACTCCACTGACCTGTCTCACCCACTGCCCTGTCTCACCCGGCACCCTGCTGTCTCACCCCACTGCCCTGTCTCACCCCACTGCCCTGTCTCACCCTGCACTGCCCTGTCTCACCCCACTGCCCTGTCTCACCCTGCACCCTGCTGTCTCACCCCACTGCCCTGTCTCACCCGGCACGCTGCTGTCTCACCCCACTGCCCTGTCTCACCCGGCACCCTGCTGTCTCACCCTGCACTGCCCTGTCTCACCCCACTGCCCTGTCTCACCCGGCACCCTGCTGTCTCACCCCACTGCCCTGTCTCACCCTGCTCCCTGCTGTCTCACCCCACTGCCCTGTCTCACCCGGCACGCTGCTGTCTCACCCTGCACTGCCCTGTCTCACCCCACTGCCCTGTCTCACCCTGCACCCTGCTGTCTCACCCCACTGCCCTGTCTCACCCGGCACGCTGCTGTCTCACCCTGCACTGCCCTGTCTCACCCCACTGCCCTGTCTCACCCTGCACCCTGCTGTCTCACCCCACTGCCCTGTCTCACCCGGCACGCTGCTGTCTCACCCCACTGCCCTGTCTCACCCTCTGTCTCGCTGCGCTGCTGCCCTGTGTGTCCTGTCTCACCCTCTGTCTCGCTGCGCTGCTGCCCTGTGTGTCCTGTCTCACCCTCTGTCTCGCTGCGCTGCTGTCCTGTGTGTCCTGTCTCACCCTCTGTCTCGCTGCGCTGCTGCCCTGTGTGTCCTGTCTCACCCTCTGTTTCGCTGCGCTGCTGCCCTGTGTGTCCTGTCTCACCCTCTGTCTCGCTGTGCTGCTGCCCTGTGTGTCCTGTCTCACCCTCTGTCTCGCTGCGCTGCTGCCCTGTGTGTCCTGTCTCACCCTCTGTCTCGCTGCGCTGCTGCCCTGTGTGTCCTGTCTCACCCTCTGTCTCGCTGTGCTGCTGTCCTGTGTGTCCTGTCTCACCCTCTGTTTCGCTGCGCTGCTGCCCTGTGTGTCCTGTCTCACCCTCTGTCTCGCTGTGCTGCTGTCCTGTGTGTCCAGGCTCTGACGGAGGGTCATGTCCATATGGCCATAGTGGACCTGCTGATCGGAGGCACAGAGACAACTGCATCCTGGCTGAGTTGGACTGTCGCCTTCCTACTGCACAGCCCCCAGGTACACAACCATCGCTGTGTGTGTGTGTCATTGTGTGTGTGTAGATTACTGTGTGTGTGTATCATTGTGTGTGTACATCACTGTGTGTATGTGTGTGTGTAGATTACTGTGTGTGTGTATCATTGTGTGTGTGTGTAATTGTGTGTGGACATCACTGTGTGTGTGTAGATTACTGTGTGTGTGTAGATTACTGTGTGTGTAGAGTGCTGTGTGTGTGTGTCTGTGTGTGTGTGTGTCATTGTGTGTGTACATCACTGTGTGTGTGTAGATTACTGTGTGTGTAGAGTACTGTGTGTGCGTGTGTGTCTGTGTCATTGTGTGCTTGTGTAGATCATGGTCAGCAGGAGTCCAGTGTTCAGAGACAGACAGACCAGTGTGTCCACTGTGCTGGTCAGCAGGTGTCCAGTGTCCAGTGACAGGCTGCCCCTCTCTCTGCAGGTCCAGTCCAGTGTGTCCAGCGAGCTGCGCTCGGTGCTGGTCAGCAGGTGTCCAGTGTCCAGTGACAGGCTGCCCCTCTCTCTGCAGGTCCAGTCCAGTGTGTCCAGCGAGCTGCGCTCGGTGCTGGTCAGCAGGTGTCCAGTGTCCAGTGACAGGCTGCCCCTCTCTCTGCAGGTCCAGTCCAGTGTGTCCAGCGAGCTGCGCTCGGTGCTGGTCAGCAGGTGTCCAGTGACAGGCTGCCCCTCTCTCTGCAGGTCCAGTCCAGTGTGTCCAGCGAGCTGCGCTCGGTGCTGGTCAGCAGGTGTCCAGTGTACAGTGACAGACAGACACTGCCCCACCTGTCCGCTCTGATCAACGAGGTCCTGAGGCTCAGGCCGGTCGCCCCTCTCGCAGTGCCACACCGGGCCACTAGGGACAGCAGGTGAGCACATTTTCCCTGCCCTGTCACTGCCCCGAACTGCCCCGAACTGCCCCAAACTGCCCCACCCTGCTCCGCCCTGCCCCAAACTGCCCCGCGCTGTGCCGAACTGCCCCGTCCTGCCCTGAACTGCCCCACCCTGCTCCGCCCTGCCCCAAACTCCCCTGCCCTGTTCCGAACCGCCCTAAACTGCCCCGAACTGCCCCACCCTGCTCCGCCCTGCCCCAAACTGCCCTGCCCTGTGCCGAACTGCCCGACCCTGCCCCGAACTGCCCCACCCTGCTCCGCCCTGCCCCAAACTGCCCCGCGCAGTGCCGAACTGCCCCACCCTGCTCCGCCCTGCCCCAAACTGCCCTGCCCTGTACCGAACTGCCCGGCCCTGCCCCGAACTACCCCGCGCAGTGCCGAACTGCCCCGTCCTGCCCCGTCCAGCCCCCGAACTGCCCCACCCTGGGCCATCCGCCGCAGGGCATTGTGGGACAGGAATGGCGGCCGCCCAGGTAGCGGAACTCGTGCGGTAACCAGTGGTAACCAATCACCCCCCCCTCTCTCTCTCTCTCTCCCCCCCCCCCTCCAGCATCGCCGGCCACTTCATCCCCAAGGACACGGTGGTCATTGCCAACCTGTTCGGCGCGCACCACGACCCCGCCCTGTGGAGCGCCCCCTACTGCTTCAGACCCGGTACTGCGCCCCGGACGGACGCGCGAGAACCCCGCGGATCTGGGAGCTGGGATCTGACCGTCTGCCCCTCTCTCCCCCTCAGAGCGCTTCCTGGGCCGGGGGGCGGGGGCGGCGGCGCGCGGCCTGCTCCCGTTCGGCGGCGGGGCCCGGCTCTGCCTGGGGGAGGGCGTCGCCCGCACCGAGCTCTTCCTCTTCGCCGCCCACCTGCTGCGCGACTTCGAGTTCCTGCCCCCGGGGGGCGAGGGCCCGCCCGACCTGCGGGGGGCCGTCAGCGTGGTGCACAAGGTCAAGCCCTTCCGGGTCATCGCCCGCCCCCGGCCCCCCACTTCCTGCTGAGGGGTCGGAGGTCACGGGTCAGAGGTCAGTTCCTGTGCTCTTGTTTAAGGGAGGGGGGGGTTTCTCTGTGAGACAGCGGAGCTCCCAGAAGCTGGGAGAGACGCTCTGTCCAGCTCCTGGCAGTGAAAACTGGACAACATCTGGACAAAATGAGACCTACTAATCATGAGAGAGAGAGGGGAGAGAGAGGGGAGAGAGAGAGGAGAGAGAGGAGAGAGGGAGAGGACAGTGAGAGAAGAGAGAGAGAAGAGAGAGGGGGGACAGAGGGAGAGGAGAGAGAGAGGAGAGAGAGGGAGAGGAGAGAGGGGAGAGAG